>NC_044277.2:59844399-59874399 GCF_004027225.2 Strigops habroptila | reverse complement strand
ACGTCTTTATTGGGCCACCTATAAAACCCGACAGCTTCACACCTCTTTTCCAATAAGCACGTGGCTTTTTGCTTCAATTTTTTTTACAATGACAAGTGTTTTACTTTGCAAACCTGAGAAGACATTAAGCAGAATTTTAGAAAACCATCATGTCATGAAATAGCCTCCTGAACCTCTCATGTCTGAGAAATGTCTCAGTTCTGTCATGACATGTTCACTCCCACATCTTGTCTTTGCACAGCGTCAAGCAAACAAAGCGTGCCTATCTGGACTAGAATCATTGGTTGGTAATATCTCTGCTGTCTTTTTGAGATGTATTTTTTTCCTACCTCCTTTCTTTACTTCAGGGCAACTTGAGAAGAAACCATCTATCTCCATATTTTTTAATGAGCCTCCAATTAGCCAAGTGCCTGGATGCTCTATTTCAGTTGTTTTGTTCACAAGGTATTACACTGATCTGCGCATGTAAAGCAGAGTGGTGATCCCTCATCTTGTCAGTACTCTGCCTGAGAACAACCGCAGACCTGAGGCACGGGCTCCACAAGATCACATGCATATTTAGAGCCATTCACTGCTCTCAGCAAATGACCTATGAAGACTGGTACACCAGAATAGAATTTAGAAACACTATTAGATCTTGTGCTTGATTTTTACAAAATACAGTCACAGCAGGGAGAGTAATATACACAAAAACTTAAAGTGAGAGCAACCACACACCACCTGAATTCACAGTAGTCACTAAAGCAGCAGCAACAGGATTTTCAGAAACTGGGGCTTCAGAAGGAAGAAAAAGCAATGCATGGGAACAGAACGCAGCACAAATGAGCCCAGCCAACTGCTGGAAGGAGCACAGTCTAGCAGGGATGGGGCACTTGGAGGCAGGAGGCCCCACCACACTCAGGTCAAGTACACCCATCACATGACTTACGGCTTTTAAGTTTGTGAAACTACTCCTCACTGTGCATGTGTCCTGCCTCAAAGTGCATAGGCACAGTGATGTTAATGAAATTTAAGCATATGCCTAAGTGCCCTGCAAAACACACATGTGAGCAGAGGAATCTTATTTAAGGTTAAAAGCATGGCTAAGTTCTTTAAGAACAGAGCTGCGCTTAGGGGTTTCCTGCAGGATTGAGACCTTAAAGTTAAATTCTGCCATCATTTACACCCAGCAATGAAAGTCAAATTCTGCCCTCTATTATAAGCAGACAACCCCTTTAGATTGTATTTGAAATCAATGGGATTGCCTGGGTGTAAAATGAGAGCAGTCCCTTAGTGCCAGAGAAAACCAAGCAACAAAGCAATTTTACAATGTTAAAAATTCAGCAAATAAATTCTAATATTATTGTTTTTGCTATGGTTACATTATTATTTAGCTTTGCTATGAAATTATATAGATAAAAAAACAGAAAATAACATTTAAAGACAACTGTCTTGAGCCCCAAAATTTGTTTAGGGCAGTAACTTCTAGGCACACATGGCAATCACATTTTATCTTCAAACTAATTCAAGGTGCATTAGCCTGTTAAGATAACATTCTGGAGCTTTCTCAAAAATTAGTAATTTCACATAAAACCGTTTGTGTCAGTAGGGTCAGTGACTGGAAGGTTGCTAATGCAGGTTGAGCAAAGAATATTGATTCATCCTCCAGTCCTTATTCAGACAAGATTTCCACTAATGTAAAGGTGGTTTCTGCCTGGATAAGGTTTCCAAGCCAAAATAATGCTCACGCAACTCCACTGCAACCTACCACAAGTTACCTGTGCAAGCCCACATGAGCAAACCCGTCTCAAGAGGCACAAATCAGTTGGCCTGTGGGTGGCAAAGGAGATGGAGCTCAGGCAGATCCTATTCCCACTTAAGATTTCTAGCATTGCCAAATAAGTCCCTAAATAAAATAGAATCATAGAATGATCTGGGTTGGAAAGGACTTTCTGCTTCCTCCTGCTTGTCACATAGTTTCACATTCAGAGAATGTACTAATCACAACAAAGGTTGGATTTTTGGTTGTGTCCTGGGTTCACCTGAAACAGTTATGGGCTTAAACCACGACAGTTTGTTCAGTTGGTTGGTTTTGTTGTTTCCTTTTACAATAAGCCAGACTTTGGTCTATTTCTATGGAAGAAGAAAAAAATACTTGTTTGTTTGTACAAACTCTAGTTCAAGCAGGAGAACCATGGAGAGGCCTTTCAAGCAGGGTGCTGCCTACAGGATTTCCAACTTCACAAGGGTAGGAGAGAGATAAGGCTGTTAGTTTCAATACCTAACTTTATGAGGAAAAGGTGAGGATATGCCACTTGGACTACATGTTTGTGGTTTCTCCTGCTGTTTCCTCATTTACTGGGTATATATCATAGCCACTGTGGTTTACCCTCAATGTAACCCCTTCTATGATGAAAGAAACATCAATCACTCACTGTGGTGGGTTTCAGCAATGTAAGTTCATGACACCATAAAATTTGGGAAGTATGGGGACACTGTGCACTGATAAAATGCCAGTGTCACCTAAATTAAGAAACACATTCAGATCTGGTTTAAACTCAAATTAAGGAAACCATTTTTTAAAAAGATTATTTTTCAAACCAAAATTATTCCCAGCACTATCACATCACATGACCAACCAGAAGATTGCCTCATTGTAGCAAATCCAGGAAATACACTTGCTTTGCTGCTTGCGTTCAAAATATTTCTTTTAAAAAACACCAAAACAAACTAATAACAAACAAACAAAAATCCATACCCAACAAAATAAATAAATACAAAAGACAATGTAACTTAATTATACCAGGAATATCGATGAATGACAATGAAAAAAATAATTAAAATAGACTGCATTCAATAGACTTTCACATTACTCAAAATTATGAACCTAATGGCTAAAATCCAGAGCTTGAAAAACCTGAAAGTTTTAGTATTCCTGTCCATCAAGGAATAAAGATACTTTCTTGTTGTTACAAGATATGACACTTTACGTGAGGGGGAAAAAAAAAGCCAAAAGGCAACCCCCCAAAACCTTACTCTTCAACAATTCTTTGAAATACGATCTCCTACGTCATTTAATTTTTGAAAACCCTAAGGTCATGTAACACACTTTCTCTGTCATTTGTAAGTACATTAACTCAGTGGCCATACGACAGTGAAATTATGATAATGGGCTGCTAAAATGGGTCATGCAGACACTGCGTTTCATGTTAGCTTCAAACAACAGTGAGAATATAGTCCAAATCAAATATGACAGTACAAAAGCACATGGTTTACTTTTCTCAAGGCTTTGCCAGTCACTGGGAAGGAGGCTGCCACCACTAAACATAAATGTATTAGAGGAGTTTCCCCACCTATGAACTGTCCTTCTTTCCCCACCCATGATTCTCTGAAAGAAAACTGCCATGACAAAGCAGCAAACTTTGAAATAAAAAACTGTGTTATTCCTTGCAAGGTTTTTCTTTGCATAATACAAAGGTTATCGCTACACAAAGCCCACATTTGTAAAATGAAAACAGTTTCATATAGTAAGATGGAGAACACCACAAATCCTCACACAAAATAAAGTGGGTTTTGTCTTTTTTAAGAATATAATCATCAGTATGCACTCTTCTGTCTGTGCACAAAACTCAACGCATACTATTGCCTGAAGCCCAGCCAATTCAAAGGCATACGTAAGTATCCTTTGAAGAGCCAAGAATTAAAACACATCTAATTTGATATACATACAGAAGCCAACAAGCCACAACATTACAAGTTATTATTACTGTAGAGTTGAATGACAAAATGATCCTGAAGTGCACGCTTCAGGGACAGTTTGTTTATGTTCCTGCTTGTATCAATCTACAGGATCAGGAATACTGTTTCCAAAATTCACATAAGCATGGCACATCAGTGTTTGCTTGTCCTTTCTTTTTTCATACATAGTGTTGCAGTTGGGAGGAAAAGAACTGCAGTGTTGAGCCTCTTAAAGACCTCCTGAAAATGCAGGCAATCCGCACAGGATCGAAATCTGTGCACCAGTTAAAATCATACAACTGCATTTAACCCATTGATTTTTTTACGATATTAATACTTATTAACTACCTGTAATAAAGGCACAATTTTCTATAAAAAGCCCTTTTCTCTTTCTTTGTCTTTTCTGCACAATTTGAAAACTGTCAGTCTAATAGTTCCTAAGAGAACTCAAAGCAGAAGGTTGACGAACACAAAAGCACAGAAACACCATCGCATGCAAAAGTTAGCTGAATAGCACAGATAATTGCTTAGATAATTATTTTGATAGAAGCCCTGCTGAAAGCTCCTATATTTTATCATACATGTTAAGTGTACATGACCTATCTTCTACATGTGCGCTGTATGTTGGTTGATAACTGAAATTGGTGACTTTTTGCTTTTTCTTTATGTCCAACATGATAAATAACATGTGCAGTTAGCTAAAAGAAGAATGGGCAACCTAGATTACTAGGCTCGTATTTATTTTTAAGCAAATCATGTCTGTCAGACAGGGGAAGAAATCAAGTTCATAATTTATGTAAGGGGTGTCCATTACGTACACAGTAATGTGGCAGTCTGTGAGAAGACAAGCAAGTAGCAGTGAGAGAAGTTGCTCTTGAGGAAGAGCACATTGCCCAGCTCCACCCCGTGAGCTTCCTGAGCCTTATGCAGCCTGACTGACAATGAGATTTAATGTAGCCTAACTATAGTAGCCTTGAGCAGAGATGCAATTATAACAGGAAGGCACAGAGAGTTTTAGTGTATTAGACTGTATCAGACCGTTGCGAGCATCAGCAGCGTAATCAGCAAGTGCTCGCTCTTCCAGGATCTTCCCCCCCACCACCTGAAAATTCAGAACATAAGAACCTTCCACTATTAAGAACTTTAGTAAAGGTCATTTTGTTTTCCTCAATACCACAAAAATGGCACAGCTAGATTTGACATGCATATGCAAATCAGCACAGAGGAAAAAAAACCTGATTTTCCTTCACATTAGATTACTGTATCTGTATGAAATGTTGATATAAACACCTTGACTAAGAAAAAAACCCCACAGCAGTGCTGTGGTTTAATTGGCAGGATAGACTTAACAGATGTAGCAGTGCTGGACAAGGTTAGTGTCTCATGGCAGATTATAACAAAAATGTACAATGCTATACTGGTCAGAAAAGTATAAATTCAACTTACGTTGCATTTTAACATACTTCAATCATTTACATCAACAAGATGGGAAGGTACTTTACAGTAACTTAGAATAATATATCTATTACAGATAACTGGTTAAAAATCTCGGTATATATAATACAAAGTAAATGGAAATATTTATAGGGGGAAGAAAAAGATCACCATGGCTGTTCAATTTGTAGACATCTGAGACATCTTAATACGCAATATGTCACTTAGTGCTTTGACACGCAATCTTTCTTGGCCTTAATTAACGCTTTCGTTTCAAAGAGTTTTGAGTATATTAATCTACTGACTGAATAACTGCACCCCAGCCCCCCCCCCCCAAAAAAAATGCAAACCATTTTATTTCACTAAGAAGATAACCAACCCAAATGTTAACTAAATGTGTGTTTATACGAAGTTTAGAAGGAGAACTTTTGGCAAGAGTAAATAGAGACTGTTATTTTGACCGTACTTTTCATAAAACACATGTTCACACACAACCACAAAAAGCATACATACAGACTAAATACATGCAAAAAAAAGAATCCCAATCCCACCTATTTATCACAAAAGGAGTCACCAAATCACGTATAAACTTCTACAACCCATTCTAAACTTCTTTTTTAAGCCTTGTGATGGGTCTAGATAGATATTATGTGCACTAAAGTAACACAGAAATATACCCTTATCTAGCACTAACATCTTTAATTTGTCACTTTCATGGCAGACATTTCAGATAGTCTAGAGGTCCAGAAATTTTATGTTGCCAGCACAAAAGCAACTGGAAGTACCTGACCACTTAAGCCCTCATATTTTAAAATTCATGACAGAAGCAAAGTAAATTTTACTAAAGACTATTATATAATCAATAATTTGTTCAAAACGTTTTTCTCATGGAAAGTTATGATGTTATTTCAAGCAACTGCTTATTACTATGTTATAAAGCATATTCCTCTGCAGTATTCTGTTCAGGATCATGAAACCTTGGCAGCATTATACATTTGCTCTTGATATACAGCAAGAAGTAACAGAGTTTGGGACAGTAATAAATAGGATTCATCACTTTAAAATAGTTTAACATCCACTGTGTGCATTAAATGTTGGGTAAATGTTTGCAGGAACTACTGCAGAAGAGCTGCAAATCTAATTCTTTTCCCCTGTCTGATTGATACAATCAGGAATTCATTTAAATGGTCCTTTAGTGAGCTGTCATCAAACTGCAGCCCATTTACAGAAGGTTAGCTAATTAATGAACTCTTGATTGAAGATTAATTTGGCAACGCTTTTTAATTTTCGCCTTAAAACCATGACAAACAATGATGTATTTTAATTAGAGCTTCAGCTATAGCTGGGTGCTTTATATACATCTTTGATATTGTAAACAGATCACATCTATTCATTGGTAAATAGATAATAATGTTTAATTATTTGGAAATTAACAAAAGACTAACAAAGTATCCTTATTTTACACATGCAGAAATAACATATGTCCATAAAATGAAATGTCTTATTGAAGAATGTAGGTTCCACCACTGTACTTCCAAAATTCCTGTGTAACACATTGCCTTAATAAAAACTACTAAGTGCTAATTAAAAAGAAAGATATGAGCGGGTGTATTCTGTACACATACCTACAGATGTAGCAATCCAACTACCCAGTATAAACCTGCTTCTTGTACCATAAAAATAATGCTGTCTTCATGTAAACTGTGATATTTCTGCACAATGATCAGTGATTTATTTGTGAAATTGCTAGAACGGCGAAGCCACACAGAGGTCTCAAAGCTCTCGACTAAGGTAAATAAAATGTCATAATATATTTAGCAAATAATAATGGAAAAAATAGAGAAAACCATCAACAGAAGATGCCAGGAAACAAATGAGAATGGGAAAGAATAAAATTCCTAGCATTTCATCCCCCAAAGTCACTGTTCACAGTGCTGCAGCCTAAACAATAGCAGAAAATTTGACTGCATTTTCAGAAAAAGTTCAATCACATCATTTTCCAATTCATCATTTTAATTTTCAGTACTGTCTTCTGTCTATAACTTTTTCTTTTTCAAAAGACATGCCCTTTCATATTTTTGATTTGATGTGCCATGACCCCCAACTCAGTTACTCTAACCGCAAAAAGGCTGCAATGAAACACCATCGTTAAGTGAAAGCAGCAGTAAGCTCCTGCATATTGCCTGTGTTTTTGTTTGTGTATTCACTTTAAGGACAGGAAAACGGAATAGCATTTAAGATTCTCATAATAACCATGCTCACAAATAACATAATCAATAGCTTGTGGTTTTTTCAGAAATCACTTTCAACTAACTTGTCTCCTAACACTGGAGACGTAGACTGCTTTCATCTGTTTTGAAATCTGGCCTTTAATTGCTTCAGATTAACATTAAAATGCTCTAATGCTTACCAAAAAATGTCCTGGCTAGAATTTCATGCATTTTATTTAATTTTAAACACTGTTATATATTAATGACAAAATATTCATCAATAATAGCAAAGATAAACCTGGAAATTAATTCAGTCTAAGAAGGTCTCACTTCCCCATTGATTATGTAGTCAGAGCTCAGTTAGGCAGGTGAAAGGTTCTGAATCTAACCAGCGTCATCTTTGCCTGAACATAAGAAAGTCAGTACATGCATGCACTTATCTAGGGAAGTATCTTTTCTTGGTTAGATGAATATGTGAGCCTCTCTGTAGAGAAATAACATGCAGACTGTTGGAGCCAGGCAACTGCTCAAAGACCTCTGGGTGTTTTTTAATTCCATTTTTGTTTTTCACTGACTTTACAGCAGGTGATGTTTCTCAGTAGTTTATGGACAGTATAATCAAATACCAGGGATAACATGAATTCTTGAACACTTTTATAGTGCGGCCATGTCTTAATAAGGAGACGAATCCCAATCCTGAACAGATATCTGAACAGACATAGAGTACTCCTAACTTACATGCCTATTTACTGTGTCCCAGCTAAGTCTTATTATTGTTGGCATTATGGCCAGAAATCATTATCCCCTGTGGATGTGTGACCTCTCATATTTCACTCTAGTCACATTTCTGATCATATAGAACACCTGTGGAAAGTACATCAATAGCTAACCAAAAAGCAGTACCACAAAAGTATGGTGTGATTTGTTTTCTCATGTGACTTAGTATCTGGAAAGGAGCAGAAGCAGCAGCAGGAGCAAGCTGTCCGTGTACAAGCAAATGTTCCTACAGCTACCAAAACCAATGAAGAAGAAAAATTACTGTTACGATAACTAACACCTGTGAGTAAACACAATATGCTTTGACAAAAATGAATGCATAAAGTAAAATGGATAAAGGCTAAATCCAATTCTACATTCAGAAACACGGGTACAAACTCATAGACTCTCCTGATGCAGCAGGGATATTAGGGAGGAAAGAATTTGGCCCACTAAATCCATCTTTTTAATCAAGCAACTGTTCCCCTAACCAGGCTGAAAAAAAAGCTACAAGATTAGAGGATAATTAGAGGATACAATAAGGTAAAATCAGTGCCACACAAACATTTGAGAAACAGCTTTCATCAGAGCAGTCTAGCCCTAGATGTTTAAAATCATTCGTGTGAAAGGAGAGAGGGAGAAAGAGGAAAATCACCTCCTTGTTCCAAACGAAGTGTTAGATTTTTGTACCATTATTTCAGTTTGAGTGGGTTGTGGAGAGCATTAAAGAAAATGAACAGATAAAAGTGTTTTCATCAGTTGTTAGTTCGCGCTTGAAAAGCTCAAATACTGTTTCATTTTAATAGTTCAGTCTTGGCGTCTAGATACTCCTCAGTGCACAATACAGGCACTGACAAAGTAGGGAAAAGAACCTGTGTGGCTACAGGTATCATCGGACAGTGTTTTCCCTCCCACTGCAGAGGCACAGAAAGTTCTTATCCAGTGCCTGCAGTGGAACGTTTTTCGCTACCAGGAGTGTGCTCTGGAACACGCGCCGCGTAGCCCTGGCCGGGTCCTCGGCTCTTCAGCAATCGCTGGGTGACTTGTTAGGTGCTGTCCAAAATGATTAAGCAGCACGTATATGAGCTATCGTAATTAAAAAAAAAAAAAAAAAATCCCCAAAAGCCAAAATATAAAACATATTTGTTCCTTTTATTTGGAAAAGTGAGAATTTCTTTAGAATACAACTTCTGTTGCCGCTTCACAGTGTGTTTTGTAAAACTCTTAGGACCTGCTCCTACCATGGGATGCATATCCTCTGCAAAATACTGCCTGCCCTTATTGGCACCAAGGGTAAATCATAGGAGGTACTGAGCAAATCACAGAAGCAGGCCCTTATTCACTATGTCATCCTGCTGTTAAATCTTCACTAAAATGTGAGGGGAGACCCCGAGGCTTTGCCTTTTTCTGTTTGGTCTTTTCATAAAAATTACCAAGGGTGTGGATGGCAAAATGCAAATCCATTAGGGTTTGTGTTTTGCGATCTAAACATGAATTTATTTAAACAGGGAACCCCATAAGTATGTTGGAATACAAGAGGTCATGAAACTACAGAGGATACTAATTTTTCAGCAATAATGATAAGAATATTAACACTTAGCTGGGAAATGGTAAACAAGCAAGTTAGCTGCAAAGACTATTTTAATTCTACACCTGCTTGCAGAAAAAACTATACATATACATGGCACTAATTTGCAGCTGTAATAAATTTTATGACTTGGTTCTATCTATCTGAAGAAAAATATAACATTGCATTAGTGGATATTCTAAGACTTAAGGAATAACAGACCATACCATATATATTATGAAATATTCATGGCACGCATTCAGCTACCTTCAAAGAAGAAAACCTTGGATATCTAATAAAATGCACTTCTTGACTCTTTGGTTGGGTCTACATTTACAGCCAAAAGCCCTCAGGGTGTTCCATTCAGCCTTAAAACGAACACTAGAATCTGGTTGTATTAACATTTCCTATCCAAGCTCCTTACACCATTATGCCCATTTTATTCATACAAAAACACCATGGAGTTCTAGAGTGACCTCCTCTGTGTATCAGAAACCTGACACTCATGGTCAGGATCTTCCTTTCCTGCAATTAATCTAAAAATACAAATCTGAGATTTAAGGTGCAGATCTCAAGCCGATGAATTACTTAAAATCTAGGCACAATTTTAAAATGCTCTGGGAATACTCACATATTTAAAGAAAGGTGTATGCTTAACCTTTGAGAAATGAAGTTACTGCCTTTCTGAGTCAACAGGACTCATATACACATCAGAGAAATAAACAGATGAGTTTGCAGTTACAAAAAGAGGACCTGAGCCTTGCTAACTACCATTAGAAGCCACATAAAAATGCACACTCAAAGTTATCAGAGATCATCACAAAAAGCTAGAAATTACTAAATTGGTTGAAACATAATATACAATAAACCAAATTTCTCGTTCCAATGATGCTTCTGAAGACTAAGCTTGCTTTCATAAGAATTTCAGTACTGGAACTCAGTAAAAATACTGTATCATGCATATAATGTTTGTGTTAGGTTTTTCTTGCCTCTAGGAGAATACAGTCACCTAGCCTCAAGCTGTTTTTATTCTGCCTTAAAGGAATTACAGAAAAGTCAGTTTCTAAAGGTATTATATATATATAAATGTATTATATTAAATTCTATATTATATACGTTATTGTTATTTTCTTAGTTTAGAAAATATCATCTATGGATACTTCTTTGCTGATTATTGAAAACACTTGAAACTAACAAGGTCCCTTCTTGTTTAGTTCTGCATTCATATGCTGGCACGAAAGACACTGCTAAAGGCTAGGGGTGCTAAAGTTTAGTTTACTGCCAGAGCTTGGATCAATAAAGGAGAGATTTTCCTGTGTGTCTTACCAATCTGAGGTCTTCTTGCAGAGTGCAAAAAATCCCACCATGCCCATAAAAGGGGGAATTGAGATCCAGGCACCTAATTTTTTTATCTTTTTTTCCAAAAGAGATATTGTCTCATATTGTTAATCTTCATTTTCATAGACGTTAAGAGGAAGAGGCAGCGTTTGGCACAGCGTTAACGAGGGGAATATGAACCTTGGGGCTGGCACTCTCCGGAGCTGAGAGTTCCCTCCCTCTTGCCTGCTTCTGCCCATTGCAGCAAAGAGCTACCTCTTTCATTGTTTACCTGCTTCCAAACAACAAACATTTGTCTGTATTCCTGGGTGTAATAATTATAATTCTAAATCAATGTGCATTAATAAAATAAGTTTATAAGAGCTTAGTTGGCATGCTATTGATGGCATTATAAAATACTCACGTTATATGAACAATCCCAAGAGGCTTCTGTTATCTATTCTCCTAATCACTTTATGATTAGGAGAATCATAATCATTTCAGAAAGAAACAGCCAAAGTAGCTTTGTAAACATCTATTTGATTTCTCAGTATTGTAATTTGGAATTTTCTCTCCTCTATCCCAGTATGGATTTTTAAAAATAATTAAAAAATAAACCCTCTACCCAGGTTACAGGGCACAGCAAGAGACGTTTTGGCTCAAGCATACATGGTAACATTAAGGACAGTAACGTAGCCAGCTCTGCCTGACCTCAAGCACAAGGGAAGCTCTTACTGAACAAGAAGCATGCCTTTAGGTGTCCCCCAAATGTCTTAATGGTTGATGCCTCAACATAAGGATGATTAAGAAACCACACATCCTACCAAAATACTGCACGCTAAAACTTGGAATAAATTCCCCTTTCCCTAGCTGCAACATTTCTGAGCAGGGCTTTAGCACTCCATTATTGTGAATGTTTTTTGGCCCAAGGCAAAAAATATTGACAAAGTTCCACGTCCAAGACAGTTATTGTCTGTGTATACTTGATAGCAGCCTTCAGAAGTTCACCTGCCAGTATTAAATCCTTGGTTTGGGTGAAAGAAGTAAAAATTTGCTAGGATTCCAAGCCATTTTACTGTAGCAGCAGCAACAGCAGCAAATCAAATTGTTCTTTCAATTAAACCAGTTCAGAGCCTTAGAGAAGAAAGATCTAGCTTTGCCCTTCTCCAAAAAAACTGCAGTTTACACCAAGTCTGGAGTTTTTACTACAACCGAGAGGAAAAGGCTTAGATGTTCTTATTCTAGTGGTCAATAATCCACATCGCAAACTAAAAAGTGTTTCAAGCTATTTGCATATATTGGACAGTCTCCACTAGAAACCTGTGACATTCAAGTAGGCCAGATGCCAAGGTCTTCAAGAGGAGTATCACCATGTTTGAACCTTCCTTTTGTCAGCGGATTTGCTAGAAACTGGCAATACACTGGAACATATCAGAAAGCATGATCAAACCATGTGTCATGATAATGTCCCATATTTAAGCAGGCCAGAAAGAGCACTTTGAGATGTACAAAAAAAAAAAAAAAGGCACCTCAATAGGAAGTACTCAGGCAAGTAAAACAGGAGCCTAACAACCCAGGGCCTTGTAACAGTGAGGAAAGGAAATTTATTCGTAGAAAATAGTATCACCATGATTGTTCTGAAGCAAAACACTGCAGTGCAAATTTAGCTGGTTTTGGCTGAACAGCAAAGTACTTTACTTTTTTACATCCCTCGCATCAAGACATCTATCTAAAAGCACAGCAACTGCCCCACATACACACAGTTTGTTTGCATGTGGGGCACAGAGCGACAGCAATTATTTACCTTGCTCTGTTTGTCTTTTGGGTTGTTTTGGGGATTTTTAACACCGTTTCACTCATCAGAAGGACCGGGAAAATAGTTAAGATGACATCTGCTAACAGAAAATGTAACTATTGCTGTACCACAGAGGGGACTTGAAGAACTGTGTGGCAGTGTCCCTTTAAATAAGATGTCCATGGCTACACAAGGATGGAAACCAAATGACCCCGCATGGGTAATCTATCCAGGTTAGAGAGGAGGTCATTGCAGGGGCACTACAGAAAGGCATGCACTCTGCATGGGAAACCAAAAGAATGTCAGAAACCAGAATTTCACAGGCTTTAACTTCAGATACAGCAAGCTCTTTCCCTGATGCTTTTTAAAAGAAAACTTTAAAATATCATAACACCAAGCCAACAACTTTGTTCCCAACAGAATGTCAGATCCTCTACTCTTCATGCAAACACTTCATACTGCCATCATAGCAGGAGACAGCTCCAAATCAAGTATCTTTTACACTGACTCTATCACAAAACACTTTTTTCTGCAGCTGTGCAAAAAATTGGCCTTATATTCAGAAGGAACAGATACCGCCACCTGCCCAGAATCAGAGTAACACCAGATGAGTTTATGATGTCTCTATAAGAAGCAACCACACCACTCAACTCTCACTCAATTTAATGGAAGTTCAGAACACTCAGTATCTTGCAGGATCGGGCCTTATGCTGGCATAAAAATGTTATCAAAACTGGATCACTAAATGGAGAACTATCACAGCTCTTGAGAGAAGCCTCTTCCCCTCTTCGTAACCCAAATTTGCTCAGTAGATAAAAAAACTAAGTGTATCTCACCTACTTTACCTAAACAGTATTTTCACTGGCCAACATTAGTATATGTCTGAAAATGAAAGTGATTCATTTCTCTTTTCTAATTACTATTTCTAGCATCTTTCTCTCCTTCACTGTTTTCTCCCTTCCTTTAGTTGAACACACAAACACACACAGACTCCCCTACGCCAAAGGCAGAGGTGTAAATCCAGCTTCTCTTCACTGATTATAGGCCTGGTTTTAATTTGTGCAATAGTCCTTTTGATAACAATGCCTAGTTAAAACATCCATTAAAAGTCTATATCAGTCATTTAATGGAGGAAGAATCTAATAGGGTTCCATTGGAACTCCTCCATTAACTTTTAACAGAATTCTTTCCTATAGTCAGTGTTGTAAAACAGGGATATTTTACAAATTTAAGACCAGCCTCATTCTCCATGGGGTAATAGTTAGGTCACCGCTTCCCAATCTTTTTTGGGTAACTACATCAGTTCACTATTTCAGCTGCAACAATCAGTCTCTTCACATTTTATTAATTGCAGCGTATACATGCTCACTCTCACTAAACTCCAGATCACAAAGTGCCCTGAAAGTCCCCATTGCATGGCTGGTCATAATGCATACAATAAAAAGCATGGCCACCAGTTTCTAAAAAAAAATAAAACATATTACCAACCAGACATTAACAACAAAGGACCAGACCCACCACAGTAATTACTGATCTGTCTAACTTTTATTCAGGAACCTAAGCCATGGTGATGAGCTGGTGTCTAAAGAGATCTTAGCAGATCTGCCTAAAAACTACATGGTATCTGTACTGGTATATACAGCAGTTGCTAGAAGAAAGAACTGCTGTATAGGCAGTATCTCCTTTCACACTGAGGTTTGTTGGGAAAAAACAGCAAACAACAAAACTGAGACCACCTTTCTGTGTTCATTAGCCACTCTATGATGTGCAGATTGTGATCTTGGCAATTATATTATACCCTTTCGTATGTAGATTTCAAAATCTTGAACACAGAAAGGCAACTCCTGTTAACTTCATTTTGCAAGTGCAAAAGCTCAGGCACAGGAATAGAGTCCAGGTCTTCTAATTCCCAGCCTTCAAGAGCAATGTTGAAGGCACTGGGAACTGGCAGTGTTCCTTCAGAACTAGCTTAAAATAAGAGAATATTCTGGTTCTTGGCCAGACTCAGAATGGTGGAAGTACAGTTTAACTCTCTACCATGACGGATCTCTAGTTACAGAAGCATGAGGTACAGGTGCATGCAGGAAATTAGAAGGGATTTACTTGGGAGATTCCAGCCCGAACAAGTGAATCACCGTAATGGAACAGGTCAGGACCCGCAACTTCCAGTGCCGGCTTCAAATTCCTCCACCCACAGAAAGCAGGGGGAAATACTGTCGAGACTATCCTCCTGTCACACTTTCAGAATTAAGAATTTCATTAATCACTGAGGAGTTCAAAGATCCTGTAAATCTGATTCTGTTTGCGCTTCCACCGATTTGACACTGATGTAGCTGTGAATCCACTGGCTGCAAAAGAGGTAGCCCAAATTGCATATGCTTAATAAGAGGAATCAAGTTCATAAATGTTATGATTTTCTTAGTCTCAACCAGCAAGCTTGAACAGGAGCCCTGGAACTGACCTGGCCTGTGTAGCAGAGCCTCTTCAGAAGAAAATAAGAATGAAGGTTCCTTATTTCTGCCCGCCCCCCCCCACCCCCTCGCACAAGCTTAAAAAAGAAAAATGCAATAAAATGTCCCTAAGATACATGTAGTTGTATACACACACCTTTCTCAAGGAGTAGCATCATTCAGCTTTTGGCCTTGTGCTTCACGATACACTGAACTAAGCAGATGTTTTACTACCACCCTACAGAGTTTTACTCACAAGTTTGTTTATACATAAATAGACACACATATACACTCACAAGCTTTTCTCAGGATAGATAACATGTCCCAGAAGTGCAGACAAAAAAGGCAAAAAGATGAAAGAACAGTGCTGTCCTTCTTCGCCACTTTTATTATTTGGGTGGGGAGGGGGAAGACAACCAGGACAGGTTCTGGGAGCAAAATTTTTTGTTTGTTTAATCCACTTGTTCATCATGGCCAACAGTAACGAAGAAACTGAAATTACACCTAGTAGGAAAGGCCGATGAAAACAGGAAAATGGCAGATCAAGGTATAGACTTTTTAAACAGGAACGGAAAGGGTCTCAGCAAAATACATTATCAAGAAAGAACCAATTTTTGTACATGTGAAATCACGTAAGTTTCACCTAAGCCTTTGGAGAACTTTTTCAGCTGTCTCAAAAAGAGCATAACCACTGAAAAATGCAACTACTATATCTGAATACAGTAGTAGAGGTTGTTTTCTCACATAGGAAACTTGTGACAAGAATATATCACAGAAAAAAACTTAAATCTGAATTTAGCCATTCAGTCTCAGGTTATATCAGAATGACACCATATGGTTTCCAACCCATTTTCCACCACACAGCTACACCTGTATCTGCCCTTCCCTCTGTAGCTTACCACCAATTACTGCATCCTTGAAATTGTACATCGTGATTGTACATCTCAGCATCCCACTTGCTGAAAAATATAAGTGGCAGAAAGAGTAGCAAAGTAGCAGACACCTGGTGCTACCGAATCAAGACCGTAGAGAGGAAGGCTGATTTAGAGAAAGTCCAAGTCATCTTGTTTTCAAGGGAAAAGAAAATCTTTGAGACAATTTTCTTTGGGAAGCAGAGAAATTTAGGAATAGATTTATTCTCAGTGGTGTAATATGCTAGGCAAAGATGAAGGCTGATAGGATGAACTGCTGGTGCAAGAGACATCTGAACTACTTCAATGCCAACATGCCAGGCAAAGACTACGTCTCTAACTAGAGAACAGTAAATTTCTAAAGGAAATGCGTCACTTCAGAACATTTCACTGTATGCCTGTACAGCAGCCACACTGGTGCTCAGGCATAGAGCACTTCCAAGGAACTACATTTAGTTTGTGAAAAGAAGGGTGGTTAAAACTCTGCTCATTTCTAAGAACAAGTCTAGCTGCACCTGGTATAGACAGTCAGTGGAAGCAGACTTGTGCTACGAAGCTGAGACTGCGCAGAAGCAGCTGAGGAATGGAGATGTGTTCTCTTTGATGATAGGAGAGGTAATCCACACTGCTGTGGGAGTGGTAACCTTCAGCAGAAGGGCAGCAGCAAAACAATGGTGGTAGCAACAAATTTCCACAGTTAGGTTTGCTACATCTTTGGTCTCAGCAAATAGCACCGACAGCGCCATAAACTCAGAGGGCCTTGGCAAGATGCATATAAAATACAAACATGCAACCGTCAATCAAAGGCATAAGAAGATAGAAATGGGCAGGGCGGCACTGTGCTGAGGAAGAGGATTACAGAGACTATACATTCTGCTGAATTTTCCCACTGAAACTGCTACAAGTAGTATTTTCCAGTCTAGAAACACTTTCTAGGAGGAGTCAAAAGAAGAAATTAAGATTCTTTAAAGTGCAAAGCATTGCAGGGATGCTCGTGGTTCAGTCCTATTTCTTCATACTAATGTTTTATTTCTATGAGCTCCTTCCGATACAGCAAATAGAGTACAAAGGGACAAACCTTGAAAGATGTATCTGATCTATGCAAAAGTTAAGCTGAAGTACAGCACATGAAGAAGGGCTTTCTATGTGTAAACAGACCAGTTAATGTGAGGAACTGGGCTGTTCACCTGAGGAAGTGAACCGTACTTCATCAGGACCTACTAGAAATTAGGAAGCTCCTAAAAGTAGATGCTGCTGATTACTTATGGCAAAAGAATGAAAAAAGATTAATGATAAAAATTTACCTCTGTCCCAGACAGATAATAGAGTTGATGATGTGTTTATTATTATGTGATTGTCCAACTAAGTTTTTATTCCATCTATCTGACCCCTAATGAGAAAATTTAAAATTCAAATGAAGAAATACTCTTTAAGTATGACGTCACGTGGCAAAATACAATATAAATCATATGTAGCATACAGAATACATACAAGTGAAAATCTTTACAAGAAAGGATGAGAAAAAAGCAGCTCATCATACGCTATCCATGGAAATACAAGTTAGCTAGAAGCTGCCTAGTTAGAGGGAAAGGTGTGATTTAGTGAGGGACAGAGAACTGAGGAAAGCATCATGGGTTGTGGACTACACTCCTAGCCCTGCAAAGCTTGCTACAAGTCTTCACCCTTATAGCGTCTCTCCTTACGTTTTACTCCATGTTAGGCTTCTGCACCATGACTATGCTTTGGGGGTAGAGTCTGTGCTCAATGTTTCTAAATAGCATCCATCTAACTGAACAGGCTCTGATCTTGACTCAGAGCCTTTAGACAACAAGATGCTTGTTTCTCAAATTGAAAATAACTAAAACAATTTTACAAATCTATAAATGTGACTTACACACAAAGCCGAAGACTGTTTAGAAACAAAAAAACCCAGGATTTAGATGTTCATGTGACCTGCTACCTTTAATTCAAATAAACCAGTCAAAACCATCCAAGTGTATCTGATGCTCCATTTGTCTTGAATACAAAGCCATTCCCACTACATTACTCAAACACATTCTTATCACTTGAGCATTAACTTTATTCTCAGATTCCATTTCAATACAACTAAATGTAGCAGACGCCAACAGGACTGCCAGAGATATATGAGCATAAAGCTAATTTTAGAAATCTGTTTAATTTCTTTTTTTTTTCATTTTTTTCCTTCCTAGGAATGCATCAGTGAAGGATGGGCTCCGGAGAGCACCAAAATTCAGAAGAACAGAGGCATGTGTCCGCAGGTTAATAAAAAATTTTTCATGTTACACAGAATACAACCACCCTATAAATACAAAGGCCAAGGAGACAAACAAAGTACACAATCTATTGAATATACCTCAAGTGCAGAAACACCTGTACTAATTACATCACTGACTCAAGTTAAGTGCACAGTAATCAGCCAACAAAGTGTTAACAGTCAGCGAGTTGGCATGTAATTACTGTTGCATCCAATGGAGTTACCCAGTACTGTATGTACTGCATTGTTCCTGTTATTACGTGGTAACTATCAAATTACCATGTGTCATCACTGTAACATTAGGTTGATCCACTATGGAAATTCATTCTGTTCAACAGCAGTCTAAATTCTTCATTTTGTCCCTCTGGTGATGTGGACAGGTGGATTACATATTGAACTATACTAAAGGTTAAAGGACTAGGTTAGGCACTTCATAGATTAAACCTGATCAAACAGCCTGATTCTGCCACCTTTTCCCACTATGAATTTCACTACTCTACTGCAGACGGGATAATACTTGACATGGTACTCCTATCTGTCCCAAAGTGAGCATTTTCTCCTTAAATTTCCTGTAAAACCTACATCAACTTTCCCTCTCTGCAGATATAGCAGTTACTATCTTAAAAAAAAAAAAAAAAAAAAAAAAAACCACAAAAAAAAAACCAGAGTAGAAAAGCAGGTTTTGCTTGCTGTAAATGGAAGGGAGTCAAAGATGTCAGGAGATCCATTTAGGACTTACATTGTTACTAGTCTATTTTACTGAGAAGACATAGAGAAAATAATACTATGATGAGAGGAAAGAGTATTAGGGCTTTTTTTAAAGGGACAAACAGAAATAGATACATCATGGTAAGCTTTGGTTCACACATTTTCTGCATCTATATTTCTGTGGAGAACAAAATTAAGTGTTAAAGTGTTTTAAAATAACATTAGGAATACACACACAAGTCTTGGAAACAGCCCAAGCAAGGGAGCAAAACTTCAAGTGTAGCTCTCAACCTGGGAACCTCCCACACTACAACAAACTCATTAGCAACTGCTAACAAGCCACCTGGTGTGAGCTACATGATGAGTGAAAATACGATAGTGAGGATGTTATGAAAATGGTTATCACCCATCAGTGCATTCACTACAAGGAGTATTTTGCACATATATTTTACATTTACACTTGGAAGGTGCTCAGATGTTACGTGAACAAAAGCCCACGCAAGAGCCCGCACGGATGACACAGTGGTTTCAAGGGCGCAGGATTGTTCACTATTAGCTTCAGTGACATCTAAATAGGTGCGCAGCCAAATTTACACACAAATGAAAGTCAAAGACGTTAATGGGATAAAGACAATTGGGTAATTATGTAAATAAAATCTGAAATATTATAAAAGATTTATCAAAATGAGAGGAGAGTCTTTTCTTACCAAGATTAGTTAGCACATAGCAGAATCCCTGAGAAGACAAGACAATTACAGTTTCACACAGGTTAGCAGAATAAGATATACTGTCTGGGGAAAGTAAGATTTATCGACAACTACCATGTGTCATCTTTACCAGGACTGGCCTCAGGTTTGCAAGTGTGTCTGAATTAACATAGAGGTAAAACACAGCTTTTTTTTCCCTCTGAAGAAAGCCCTGAGGTCTCAGAAAAACCTGTGGCAACAAATATTTTCTCTGCAGAATACTTCCACCTCAACAGCTGCAGCTCATGCTTGAGCACTTTGAAACACTTCATTGATAGGTAAAGGTAGTCCTCTGGCTACATCTGGTAAAAAATGGCTTGAAGGCAGGTTTTTCCCAAAAGTGGCTCACTTCCCTTCCCCTCTGCAGTTTTGCACAGAGCATTTCTGACCACTTGCTACATCTCTGTCAATTTGCCAGCAGTTCCATGGCTCAAAATTACAGCACTGGAGATGCATGCAATTTTCAAGTATTAGGAACTAACAATAAGTCGGGAAATGTATGTTTATGGATAAATGATGCACTGTTGTCTCTTCAACAATTTACCTCCAACCTTCTTCTGTATTTTCTAGAATCCCCTGCAGAATCCAGCTCCTGTTATGTCTCAGGCATTTCTGACTGCCATTTCAGTCAGAAATGGCAGTCAGTGGAGCCAAATGACAATTGGAAGAACTCCTTGCAAGCAATTTCAACAGAAGACCAGAAGAAAGGAATGGAAACAGATTCATGTCCTCATATTACATCTAGGTTGTTCTTACACTGTCAAATATAGTGCCTCCAAATCCAAGCGATATTGCTCTGTTTATAGTAACAAACATGGTGGAAGAGCATACACATAATTCAGGAGGTTTCACCACTGTGTCCTCTAGCCCCACTCTAAGGGGACATAGTAAAGTAGTAACAGCATCCTAGCCTTGTTTATGCTGCATTGTGCACCATTTACTACACCAGCGGTGAGACATGCACCTAATCGACTGAACGGTAGCCTTGAGTTTTGCTGCTCAAGATCTACCCTTGACTCTAAATGTGCCAACAAGATTTGAGTTCAAAAATATGTCTTACTTAATTTGTCGTCACATCTGAGGAACTGCCCTGCTAAAAACTGTTTCTTTACAAAGAACTCTACATGAGCACATGAATATTTCTGTGACACAATGACCAGTGTCTCCAGCACTGGGATCCTCCCAAATATTGCCTTAGAGTAAAGCTTTGGGGCCAAAGCTACCTGTGTTGCTCACGGAAAGTAATGAACCAAGTTATGGGAGAGGGAGAACGAGGACTTTGTCTCTTTAATTTTGCATGCATGATAATGTTTTTAACCACTAAGGTCATACCTGCATGTGATGACTGACAACTTTTCAGCTTGATTCAAAGCAAACAGCTGTTGGTTTGATTGCCTAGCAACTAAAAGTTGATGGATGACCCTTAAGATGGATAACTACCATAAATCACCTCATTCAGACTCTCAGGGAAAAAAATTAAAAAACAATGGTTTTCATGACATTTGCTGCACTCCATAATGTGCCATGATAAATTTGGCTGCCTTATGGATGCACAGTTGTGGCTGCTGAAATTAGACACTTTTGTTTTCTGCATTCTGCACTTCTTGTAGCCCCCTCTGTAAGGTGTGTTCATATTAATACACTCCACTGTCAGAAGAAAGCAGTATACCAGAAGCTACTGTCAGTCACCACAAGGCAGAGAGAATCTGTATTGAATCTCTGCATCACCAAACAGCTTTTAATCAGGAAACAGCAGTCTTATATCATAGCTATGGCACTGGACTACATGCATTAATAATGGTTACAATATATTTAGTGTAATGACTTGACCCCGGTCAACATTATTGATGCTGTGATTAATATGAATTTGATAAACTGCTTCCTCTTTGAAGACATTTTGTATGTTTCTCAAGCAAGAGAAAAATACTTCTTATGTATAAGTAAATATAGCAGGCCTTCATAGAGGCATTCTGATCTCAGCTGCACAGGTGTAAAAATAGATCTCTGAGGATTTATACTAGTGTCCCTGAAATTGAAATCTAGACTACAAGAAAGAGGGGGAAAAATATCCTCATTTTCATCTCATTAATACAAGAAAAAAAAATCCAAACCCCCTAAACCATGATTCCGAATGGAAGGCCATATTCCTCCCAGAGAGTGTTCAGACAGAAAGGGAAATTCCCTTTTATTGTTCTAGATAATAGGATTTCTCTGTTTGTTATGTACAGAATACATATGCATTCAAAAAACAGATGTTCATAATTGTTTCCATTGTTTGGAATTTTTTTAAACTCTTGTGCTTGACTATTCATATGAAAACTCTCGTACTGAATTTGGTTTATGACAGCAAAGTGATTTCTGGTTTTATTTAAAGAAAAAAAAAGCACAACAAGGAGATAGTTTGGTGCAAGTTGTAGTATATCCTTGTGGAAGTGCTGCCTTAAAAACTAGTACGTAAGGAGCTCACCAGAGACACGTGTGGTAAGAGCTATCCTCCTCTTAGTAGATACATGTCAGCCCACATGAATAAACGGCTGTCCAATGCAATTTTTTGTATGATACAGTAATTCCCAAACAGTGATACATGACCCACTGAAGGGGCGGGTCACGAGGGACCCAAGCTATGACCAGAGGCATGAAAAAGAACTCTGAAAGCTGTATCAGTGGAAAATGGAAGGTATGAGTGGAAACCAGAAATGCAGAAATCAGATGGAAATGGAAGATAAGCAACTTCACCTGGGAGCAGGTGATTACCTGCACAAAGTGATTGGGAAAGTGAGGGAAGAAAGCTTCAAGGTAGGACTGAGCTGTCAGAACATGTGGCCAAAGCGTGCTTGACACCTGCTCGCACTGTATTTAGACTTACATTACTAGTTTCAAGGACTTCCCCCTTTACTGGAGTCAGTTGAGCATTTCTGAATTCAAGTTAATTCATTTCTAAAAAATCAAAAGCCATGTTCCACGGCGTGAAACATTCTAATTCATGAAGCACAGTGATGTGCTGGTGGTACCAGATCAGAAATAACACTTAGCTGAACCATGCCTTCAGATTCTCAGCAGGTCGTAAGCAGTTTTCTAAAATGTGTATTCTGAAAATACAAGGTATGTTTCCACCTGCAAGATCCTGATCTACATTTCTGGATTTTACATAAGAGTGGAATGTAAGCAACAAGGCTGTTGAGCTCTGCTGCATTTCTCAACAACCAAGAAAGCTGATGCTTCAGCAGGTACATGCACAATTTACTAGACACTCTACTTCCGCAAGATACCTCAACCATTAAGTGAATACATGGTTTAGATGCTCTTTGTCCTTCCCAGAAGAGACAAACATGGCAATGTAACCATGCTAGTTGTAATGAAATTTATTTGGAACTTCTGAAATTTCAGATCACAGCATTCCATAATCAATACTTTGCATTATTCAGCCACAGCACCCCTTCAACTGAGAACCTAACTAGTGTAATTCACACAGAGTCTCAAGTGCACCTAGGTACATTTAGCATAAAAGCCCTTATACACACATAACATTCAGACACAGTCTCTATTTATTGTCTCAGCTTTAAGTCTCGGATGCCTCCGTGAAGGGCCCACTAAAGAGGACAAGACAGTATGCTGGCCCTTTAAAACTGAAATGCTTGTTTCCTTTCTGTAAGAAAAGTAAATCATGCTATAGTGAGTGGAGCTTTGAAAAAGCATCCATCCATTAAAGTTCATGGATCCTCGTTTCCAGATTGTCCCTCCCCTGGCTGTGTCTCAAGTTACAGCCTTGTACAATCCAAGTCTAAATAATATTCACTATGATAAATGACACCATAACTCCGATATCCACAATCAATCTTTGCTTTAAAGATACATCCATCTTCAATAATGTTGATGGGGATTCTGTAAAATGGGAAACGTGACTGTTTTCCCGACCTCCTAACAGTGGGGGAAGGAAGCTCTGAGTGATGGCTGTCAGCCCACATCTGGCTGCAAAAATAAATTAGCCTTATGTAGACAAATGAAAGGACCAGCCCTGACTAGAAAACAGCCACTCCTGAGCAATGGCTAATTTATAGGACTCCTTTCTGGAAAGTTCCTAGCTGAAGCTACAGTCTCCTTAGCTATCTCTTTAAATGATATCTGATGCTGTAAATAACTTCAGTGTGGTAGGAACTACGCAAAGTACAAAGAGTGATTTGGTGGGGGAAGGGGAGGAGACAATAACTTTCTCACATTCTTTGTACATGATCAAGATGTAAAATTCAGCCACTTAAAACACACTCACGCACATACATATGCAAAAGAAAAGTTTTGTTTCCACAAAAACATTGTTATATTTTGAAAATATTCTCTTCTTTGTTTGACAGAAGATTATTTTCTGCTTTAACTCCTTTGTCATCTCCTGAGCTGCCGGACTGAGGCAACTACATTACAGAAATTAAACTATTCAGAACAACTGACACCTTGAGGTTTGGGGACTATTCTTTCCCCTGTTACATGCTATCAACTTTCCTTTCTCCTCACTTTACCCCCTCTAGCTGGTAGACAAGTTTCAGGAGGAGTACAGCAAGTCCCGCCAGGCCAGCTCCTCTGTGCAGGTGCTGTGTAGCTCAGATGTTGGGAAGTGGCACACAGAGAAACTACCCACTGCATTTATTTCAGCACATGGTTTCAGAATAACCCAGAGGAGAATTTAAATAGAAAGGTGGAAGAAGACTCCCTGGATGTCTCGCTCACTGCCTTACATGAAGCACGAATCTCTACCTGTGCACAGGACAGTGGCTACCCTTTTTCATGACTGAAATGCTTTATTACCGTATTCTTTATGTCTTTGGCCTTGTCCCGCCACAGAAAAATGTAGGACTTTAATTCTTATAGTGTACAGTATTTGGGATTTGAAAAATAAAAAAGTATTTTCTGGGATGAGTGTGGAAGCGGATGAGGGAGCAGCCCGGTGCACGTTATTTCCACATGCTGGCTGGCCAGCATGGCACCTGGGCATCGCAGCTCCCTGGGGGAGGGCTGGCGGCAGCAGTGGCAGCAGCGGCAGCAGCGAGGGTTAATTCTGTGAAGGTTGAAGGACTTACAGTAATGCTGCGAAGACAGAAACATCACAGGCTTTCCTGGCAAGAGGCTCGCAGAGGGTAGGAGGGGACTGCGAAATGAACTCTCCCAGGCTTTGTCGTGTGCGTTTCCCAAGGCCCGGCCTGGCCCCTTTGATAAATGACACATGTCATTCTGTCAGGGGCTGACACTGCAGCTGGGAGGGCCAGTGATGTATGGCTCCGCTGAAAAGGAAATCAACTTTTTGGCACCAAGTAAGACTGTGCCCTGTGTAAGGATTTTGTTTCTCAAAAAGTGAAAGATAGACTTAGGATTTTAAAAAAAAAAAAAAGGAAAAAAAAAGTTGAAAAACAGATTGAACGACAGCTTACACTTAACATAAATTAACTCGGTAATGGCGAAATGTGCTAGCCTGTGATAAATAAAAGCTACATTAGTCAATTATTAATCACACTCCAACTTGTAGCCAAAACCCATGACTTAAATCTGAGGCCTGAGCTGCCTTACAAACAGATAAGACAGTGTTTGATAGATGTCTTGCATAGTGTAATCAGGAAGGAATCAAAGGCTTAGTGGTTTAACCAGGGGGGGTGTGGAAGGTTCTGGAAACTGAGACTGGGTAAAGTGGATAACTGGATTGAAAGCACCCTTTCACTGGGGATACAGTATATCTTTTGACTGCTTAAAAAGAGAGAGAGAGAGGGAGAGAGAAGGGGGGAAGAGAGACATATCTGAATTTGGTTTAATCTTTTTTTTATATACAGGAATGTCTCGAAACTGTATTTCCCTCCCCCACCTCCCACCACCACCACTGTGTTAAATCATTTAAATCTGATCACTATTAAATGGATTCTCACCGAGACATCAAGTGTTTCAAATATGATCGTTTTGCACGGATTACAATTTAAGCATTTTATTTAATCGAATGAACTCGCATCAGGCTGCAACACATTCATGCAGATACAAGCTGTAGAGAAAAAGCACAAAGCTGCATAAACTAAACGATTCCTATTCAACCAGTCTGTAAAGATAAAATAAAGGATTTCAGATACAAATTAAAAACCTAAACATCAAAAAACACTGGTGGGGGGAGAAGGGATGCAGTACTTAGGCATTATGCCTATGTGAAAGGCTGAACTTGTGCACCACCTTGGTAAGATGCAATCACAGAATATCTCTGCTTTTTGTTTATCCTCTATCTGCAGAGCAACATGACGGACACTGAACTAAAAGGTGACTTTCCTCCCCTGACCAGAGAGAACTACCACAAGTAGCACTAAAATACCAGCCCTACATGTTCAGCTGACCTACACCGCTAGCCTGGGCTTTCTGGAGGCCCTCAAATCAATGGTGAAAGGATGTGAGTTTCACTGTCTTCCTCTCCATGTGGATGCTCTCACACCTCCTCCTCACCATCCAGAACTCTCTGTAACTGAAAATAAAAGGTTTTGTCTGATACACAGAGCCTTGAACATAATTATTTCTTGGATGAAGCACAGCCTCAGGTCCTGATCTAGCAATGGGCTGTACACGGGCGCACCCCTGTGACTGCACAAAGCCAGCCACTGGCTCAGGGTTTAAGCACCAAGTAAGTTGCCTTCCAGCATTGGTTGTGTTTTCAACCAACAATTAACAGAACATCACTGGGATGGGGGCCCACAAAAGCACTGCAGCCCCTTCTTCATCCAGGCCTAATGCGTACTGCTATCAGGTGGAACACTGTATAGATGTTTGTTTCTCAATCAGTAATTTCCATATGCTTTACATCATTTCTAGTGGTGTACGAATAACACTGGTTCATCCATGACTTGTTCAATTCTCCCAAAGCGTCGGACACGGTGTGTCATTGCAGCATTGCACAAATGACTCAAGTTTTTAACCAGACACAAAAATTACACAAATCTCAATGAGGAAAATAAGCATTCGCATCACCAACCATAAAGGACTTTATCAGATAATCTTCCTAGCCACAAAAACACTGGATAAAAAACCTCTGATCTTTAATAAAAATATTTACCTTTTTTCTCTTCCCCTCAGCACGTTACTATTTTATACCACAAAATACGGAAACTTTTCAATGTTTCTACATGGGACAGGGTCCTACTGTGCTCGGTGCTGTACAGACACATGAGGAAACAAATGAGCTTTTAACATTAATCAAGTGAAACTGCATTCTTCAGTTTACACATGCTGTACATGCTCGGCTTTTTTAACAGTACAAAGATGAAAATAAAAAGGAAATAATCTGTAACTGTAAAAATTACACCACCGGTTATAGTCAATTTTTAAGGTCTGTATACATTCATCTGCATGTATGTAGGTACATTTAAGCACATACATTCTCCTGCCCTCCAACAGTCGTCAGGATTTTACATTATAAAGTAATGTATTACTGTAAAGTGTTTCTTCATGCAGTGATGTGAACTTGCCAGTAGACCCCAAAATGATCCAGTTTACCTCAGTTTTTAGAAGTAAACTAACGGTTTTGCTCAAGTAAAATCTCAGATAATCTCAGCTGAAATGACAGCAGTTGTCTAGATCACAGCAGCAATATACCCAGTCACCAACTTCAAGGTGGTGCAGAGAGTGCTTAATTGCAGAATTTAAAAACGACAACTGAAAAAAGCACAAATTTCAAAGTAAATGAAATAGGGAGACCCTTTGAAACCCAAATTTTAGTGACAGCCCCTACAGATAGTACAGCTATTTTCTCAATACATGTAAAATTTCACTATGGAAAAAAGGATAAGCAGCAAGGGAACAGTGTATATTTAAAAACACATGCACACTGCCTGGTGTTTTAAACTTTTGCCTTCCTATTGCTAAAATATCTTTTTTTTTTTAAGTCCATAAAATTTCAGATAGCGTGCAAAATGTTTATATATTACCAAGGTTTCCCTTTAAAAGGTTTATACTTTTACTTTATGACCTGTCCTTGATTTGACACTTCCGCTCATCAGAAAGGGATTTATAAAATAATCCTGAAGGTGAGGAACAGACATCTGTCAGGGACTGGCTGAGTTTCACTTTGCGAAATTTAAGAAGGGAGAGAAATCCTGTTAAGCTCTCTTTAGTCACCAATAGACATCAAAGGTAATAATTAAAGAAGACAGACGTCATAAAAATAAATTTATGTAGTTCCTTATAATGCACAAGCACTCTAGTGTGTAAAACACCTACTAGAGTGAAACAAAATACAACATTCCAAATGAGCAAAAATCTGTTTTGTTTGAGGTTTTTTGCCTATTTGAGTAACATTAAAAAAAAAAAAAAAAAAAAAAGGAACACACACACCCCCACCTCCACCCCCCCCAAGTTTAAACTAAAGTCTTTCAAAACCTTTGCCATCTGTGGGTACATGAACTATGGATGACCCCAAATGATTTGCACTCTGCTCAGAATCCCTTAGAAAGCACGGGAAAAAGTATCATTAAGAATGACTGATGACTGCCAGTCATGGTTGACCTCACCCAAGCTTTGGTCTCTGCCTCAGTAATAAGCTGTCCTTTATTAGCACCAACACTCCATAAAAGGGGTGTGTTTAGTCACAGGATAGTGGCCTTCTAATGCTCATTGCTTCTCCCTGAAAGATTGATTAGTGCTCATTTTTACTGCCTTCACAGTATATACAGTGACAGTGCTGCAGAGTGTCAGGGCCTGCAATATTGATGATAAGTACAACTACAAACTAGAGGTTTGGAAAAGGCAGAGGACTGGGAGTTCACTCTTTTCAACTGGAAAACACTACCAAAACAAAAAGGACAAAACACAAGCTTACACATGAGCTACCAATATGCCAGTAAAGATAAACTGAGGCTAGGGAATTCCCTCTCCCTGAATAAAGGCCGTTTAAAATACAAAACTTAACAGGAAAGGCTGGTTTTTCATTTTGTTTTGAAAATGCACGGGCATTTTTCCTTTCACCTACCAGATGTTAAGACAAAAAAAAAAAAGAAAAGAAAAAGAAGATTACCCTGAAATATCATTCTTGTGTTTATTTATTTCAGAAAGGCTTTAAGTAGTGACTTACAGCTAAAGGAAAAAATCTTTTGTAAGCACAAAAAGTGAATGTTCCTGATTTGGAAGCTACTGCAGTATCCCTTTGCAGCAGCAGGTGCCTCTTTGAGGGTAAAACAGAAAGAAAACATGAAGAAAACATGCTGGCCATGTATCATCTTCTGCACAAATCTGCCTGCATTAACATGACAACTCTGCAGCTTTTACTCTTACATTTGAAGTCAGTGGGATCTATGAGAATTCCTTTAGTGAAATTACGATCTGGAGTATAAGCTGGCACCATCGGACAAAAAAACTGTATGGCAGAATCATGTAATGTAGTAGGCAATTGCATGCAGTGCAAAGCGTATTTCAAATAGAGCAAGATCCAGATGTGGCCCTTGCAAAGCATCAGTACTGCAGTGATAAAAGAGCAGGTAAGGATACATGAACTTTTTAAAATTAAGAAATGCCAACCTGAACACATTATGTGGAAGTGCCATGCCTTGACTTGATTTGATTTAAAATGTAGAACAGAATTAAAAACAGTCCTTAAAATTGGTGTTTTAACCAGAGACTTCATAGCACACAAGGCCAGCTCAAAGTTATACTGTAGTAGTTTAATACGGAACAACTTGTCCATATGGCTCTTCCTGGGAACGAGTCATTTCGCATGTTACTGCAAGATACAGCTGAAATAAAGGCATGTTTCACTGTTACTTTTATATAGCCAGGAACTTCAGCACGGCAACCTCATACCAAAAATTATTACAGCAAGAGTTTACTGCATTAATAATAGGATGCCCTACTGCTGTGACACATTCTGTACTTTGAAATAAATATTAGTCACAATAGCTAGGTTTTAAATTCATATACTTTAAAGCTGAGCTGTAACTATGACGCTAGCAATAGTGATGATTTGCCAATAAGGCCTATTAACCATTTCGTAAAGAGCTCCTTCTTTTATTCAGTCTATTGTACTATCTTAACAATATCTACCTATAAATCACTTAAAGACATTCTTACTTAAAAACAAACACCAAAACAAAAACCAAAAAAATAAACCCTACAA